>NW_022145681.1:0-22262 GCF_002938485.1 Sitophilus oryzae | reverse complement strand
AAAAAATCCGTTTTTTTTCTCAAAAAACTGAGCAATCCTTGAAATTTTTAAAACTTTTTTGATGGCATCTTGGTGAACAGCCCTAGGCGCAACTTTGCCCCAATTTAACCATCTTCGTATCTATTACTTTTTCCGAAATACCAATGCTCGTACCTCGAATTTGTAGCACCCTGTATATAGAAATTAATTAATTTATTTGAAATTTTTTGATTTTTTTTTAATTTTTTAGTTAAAAAACATAATTTCTTGATAATATGGCAACACAGGTAGTAGATTAAATTTACACGAAAAAAAACACAGAAAGATCAAACCTAAATAACCTAATAACCTAACTTCAAATAGATTTGAATTATTAAATAATTATTAATTAATTATTATTAATTATTATTATTAATTTTTTTAATTTTTTTCTCAAAATTTAAGCAAAAAAAATTTTTTTTGCTAATTTTTAAAGTAAAATAGTTTGGTTGTTTTGGATTTCAAAAACGGTAAAGAGAAAATATGTCCCCAACCCTATATAATAGTGAATGCGTTTAATTATCAGTATTACATATCTTGGGATTTAGAATCTGGAACGTACTGATTAATATCTACTGTAGAAAGTTTGTGTAGTTCAGTAAGTGGAATTATAACATTATCCGCATTGGATATTGTAGCAAAGTAGAAAATAAGCTAAAATATATATGCCGAACCAATTCTGGGGCACGCTCTACCGTTCCGAAGGTATTTTAGCCTCTGAAGTTTCGTCACGAGTTTCTGTTTGTGTTGAAACGTCGCCTGTGTATAAAGCACGACCGAATTATGGAAAGTCCGGTGTAGAGATGGGCAAAAGTAACCGGTTTTTTGAATAACCGGTATTTTCCTCTAAAATAACCGGTTATTTAAAGGTAGTTTTTTTTTCACCAGTTAACCTAATAACCTTGCATTACGTTCAATAACCTATAGCCGGTTATTTTTAAAAAAATCGTACTTGTTTAAAACAAGTAACAATTAAATATTAGCTGTTTAGAATCGTAAATTTCCAAGAAGCGAACGGCACGGATCTTCCCGATATTTTGACGATAACGGGAGATCCCGCTCCCGCTCCCAAAACGAAAATATATGACATCAAACATCAAATGTCAAAATTAAATCAGGCATCAGGCGAACCCTGATAATAATCAAAACAACGGCCGAATGGCCCTGACTGGTCAGGCCGTAAAACAAAGTACTAATGCCATAGACTACTACTAGCCACCAGCTAGCCAAGTGATACGAACCTAACTTCAAATAGATTCTCTAAATTCTATATTTAAATGTTAACCAACTTTAACGGATTTTCAACGGTTCTTCAAAAGTTTTCCATGGTTTCGCCCAGTTTCACCCACGTTTCACCGTAAATATATTTTATTTGTAGTTTGAAGTCTCTCTTGAAGCTTAGACTAAGAATACAAAATTGAAGTTCAAGTAATGAATGAAGAAATCTTTCATTATTTATTCATTTTAATCTCTTTTTATTTTTTCTTTGGTATTTGATTAAAATAACTTGGTTGTAGATTGTAGAACTTGTGAGTTGTGTGGTTTATTTGAATGTTAAGTAATTACTAGTTTTAATATCATATCCATGTCTACTCAAAAAAGTGAGGTTAGCATTTTTATTTAAATTCATTTTGTACATATACATACTTACATTGCTACAATCTCTATTTAATCATGCGATTTAACTAAGTTTATTATCTAAATTTGAAGTAGACCTATGGTGTGTAGAGGTAAGTAAACCTATAGGAAAAAACTAAATATTTGGTTTTGCTAGGTTAGGTTATTTGAATAACCAGTTAATTTGTGTCGGTTAATTTTGTCAAGTTATTATTTTTTAAAGATAATTCCGGTTAACCTATAACCGGTTTTTTACCAATAACCGCCCATCTCTAGTCCGGTGATGATATATTTTTCGCTTTGATGTTTTCCGTGTATATTCGCCGGGTATAGCTTTGTTTGTATGTGGATTTCTATGTTTTGTTTCAGTGAAGATTAAAATAAATTATTTAATATAAACACAGTGATGGTTCCTTAATAAATATACATGTGCACGTTAACCGAGACGTGAACCCATAAATATAATGCCCCTTCTTAAGAAAAAACTAATTTAAACATTATCATTATTTCGTTAATATTATTTAATCTAAAAATGATTCGTCATAGACTTGAAGTTAGTAGAGAAAAACTTCCGCGAATTTCTTACCTTGTCTTCAGAAGAAAAGAAATATAACTAAATCTGTATTCAGTTTTAATACAATAAATTATAACTTTAAACAACACTAACTTCGTATCAGATGAGTTTGTTTGTTTTGTTTGAAATATATCTATTTATTCTCTATTCTCTCCAACAATGAAATTTATTTTATCCCAAATAAATACATAGTTCTCTTAATAAAGTTAGTCTGATACTGATATTAATACTAAATTTAATTCAACTAACTTTAAACATAGAAAGTTTTATATGTTTATTGTTATATATTATTTGTTATGTATTTTTTATATTTCTCCCTGTATATTTTGACCTACAAAATATCTGCTTGGGTTAGGTTACGTTAGGTTAGTTATTTTGAATAAAGGTCTGCTTTGGAAAAATAAATTCTCCAAATTTTTTTTGTCAAAACCCATGCGATGTGGGTTTTTTACAAGAAACAAAAAATGTAGTAAATACAAGAGGGACCGTTTTACAAAAGAAAATTTGTCGTCGGTGAAGTTTTTTATGTATTTACACTAAAATTTATGTAGGTGGGGGGGTAGTTTTTACCTTTCCCGTACTTTTTCTTGATTTTTGTGAAAGTCAAATATTAAAGCACTTAGAAAAACATTGTCACCCAAATTATCATTCAAAATCGGAATAACTGTTCTTAAATATCTTAAAATATGTGCTTATTTTTTTAAAGTAAATGCCCTCTAGCGGACAAACTTCGAATTGGTTCATTCCTTCAGTTAACACCATAGCCAAAAGAAATTACAGTATTATGCAGTTTTGCTGTATCCCCACTTGACGCTGTCATTATATTTTCTTAATGTAAATATTAAATAAATTATTCTAATTTATTTAATATGTATATCTGGAAATTATTATTAGGAGCAGAAATACCTCCAATATAAAGTTAGAGAATACCTCCTCCAGGGATAATCATTAACATGCTGTCACCACAACTTGTTCGATTAAGTAATTAATTTCAGAATTAATTTCCTGATAATGCGAACTATCGCGTTAAATTACCTTGCTGCATACTTGTATACTTGTATAACGCTTGTTAGAGATGGGAGGTGTTCTGTTTAATAATTCTGTGTGTCAGCACGGTCTCGGTGGGATAAAATTTAAGATATAAATGACCAATTTGACGACTTAGAAAACTATAAGAAGAATGTTTTTATAATTTGACTTAGCTCCCTTTTTGGTAGTACCTAAAAAGCTTCACACATACCACATTTCAGATTTGGACATTTGGTTTGAAATTGTAACCTGCGGTTAATAACGATCATTTGACTCGAAATGCCAAGTGTTCGGTACCAAATTAATCATAAAAATATGCTTTTTCCAAATACTCTAATGAGCGACCATTGTTCTATTTGGAAAAAATAATTAATGATTTAATTAAAAATATGATTTGGGCATTTTTTAACCGGCCAGGGCAAGAAACGAAAAACAATAGACGATCAAATATATTTTTTCAAGGCTCCTTAAGTTCAGGCACTTGCGAATTTACGAATTGCGAAATACGTTCTGTTTGCGTTGTGATTGGTCGCATTGAAGGGAGAGACCTTGAAAGGGACCAATTGCAAGGCAAACAGAACGCATTTCGCAATTCGCAAATCGTAATTTGCAAGTGCATGAACTAGGCTTTAATTAGAAATTTTTCGTAAACCTAACCTAACTTTTTTATTTTTTCAGATAAAAAAACGAGATTTGGTATGTTAGTATATGAAATAAATTAGGATTGATTGACGTATTCAATTGTTTTTGGTCACTTCCTGTTTCACCAAAACCAGCTACCACTATTGATTTTTAAATTGCACACTTGTAATATTTTTTTACTTTATTTGATGGGAAATGACACTCTGAATATAATGACATATCATATGTCAACTTCTGACATTTTTGATTAAAAAAAATCGTATTTTAAATTGCAATCTAGAGAGCCAAGGCTGTGTTAAAAACACTAATTTTTAATCAGTGCGTCTTGGAAAAATAGATTTGATCGTCTAATGTTTTTTGTGTTTTGTTCTGGCCGGTTAAAAGATGACCTAATCGTATTTTTAATTATATCTCAATTTTTTCAAAGAGAACAAGGGTGGCTCATTAGCATATTTGGAAAAAGCATTTTTTACGAATAATTTGATACTACACGCTTGGTATTTCGAGTCAAATTTTCGTTATGAACCGCATGTTACAATTTCAAATATACCATACGCGAAAATGTCAAAAAGTTGACATATGATATGTCTATTCTTCTATTTGTATATGTATATATTTCTAGCTATGTCTATTCTATATGTCTTCTAGACCTTCTATTCTATTTAGAGTGCCATTTTCTATCGAATAAAGTAAAAAAATTCCGAGAGTGTCATCTAAAAATCAAAAATTGTATTAATTTCCGGTGAAACAGGAAGTGGCCCAAAAACAATTGTCGTCAATCGATTCTAATTTATGTCAAATACTAACATAATTAAATCTCGTTTATTTTTGTTAGAAAAAATAAAAAAGTTATAGGGTGAGCCACTTTTCAGACAACCCGGTAGATTGTCATTTTCTATCGAATAAAGTAAAAATATACGGAGGGTACCATTTAAAAATCAAAAATTGTGATTATTTCCGGTGAAACAGAAAGTGACCAAAACAATCGAATACGTCAATCAATCCTAATTTATCTCATATTATGCTAACATATCAAATTTCATTTTTTTTTTATCTGAAAATTTAAAAGTTAAAGGGATGAGACGCACTTTTGGGACGCATCCGGTATTAAATCGAAAAACAAACCTCTTAATAGTTTTGAAAACATCCACAAAACCGTAGTAAATCTTGCCTGATTAAAACTGTTTTTAACTTCCCGATTAATCTCGCTTTCCAATAACATCAACAAAGTAAGGGATAAGTTTATTCGTGTTAAATCTGATCGAATTTAAGCCAGGATTTAAAAGTAATCTGATTACCAATTTGTTATATAAACAACAGGGCGCGTTACTCTGTCGCATCAACTAAAACAGATTGGCCAAGATTATGTATCGAAAATGTATCTAACTATTACGGATAATAGGAAATCGCTTTTGGTTTCAAAACGGACTCAGCATCAAAGGACGAGAGAGACAGAGAAATGGGAAAGAAAGAGAGAGGACGATTGATTCAATCAAGCTCGGTGATGGGTTAACTCGCAATCACGATCGTTACGTATCATCGTGATAATATTAATGACAGTGGCGTCTCGTGGCGAGAATTTTAAAGCGTTTTGTTAATTAAAAGAAAAACGTGAGTGTACTGTGCGCATATTTGAAGTGAAATTTCTTCTTACTTCCGTCTGTCTGTCTGTCCGTCTGAGGAATCCATTCAGGTTAATTTCGAATCCATCCACGTGCCAAGTTTGATTTGGATCCATTTTTTCAGGTTTGGTATGGTTTTATTATGCACCCATAATTAAGAAAAATCTTGATGATTTCGTCCATTTAGAGGCATGTTCGATATATCATGAATTAATATATCATGGATATATTGATGAATGAGGTCTAAATTATAAAAAAATGCATTTTCTACGAAAACATGAAGGGATAGGTAAAAAATAGTATAATACAATTTGATAGACAATTTAATTGTGCATCTGATTCTCCTAAAATATACAGGGCATTCCATTTAAATTAAAGAAGTTATTGCCGTTTGAAGCTAATAATTATTTAAAATAAATTTTTTTAGACACTCTGTATAAGGTAGTATTATTTTTATTATTGCAACACAATAACTGATCAATAAATAAACTTCATTAAATATTTAGTATTAAAAACATTGATACCCTTGGAGAAATGAAGCTTTAAAATTTTTGCTGCAATTTCACAAAATTGAAAATATTTCAAAAACAGTAAGGTTTAAGCTATAATAAAACTTAATCAAATTTATCTTTATTTTAATCGTAGAAACTAAAAAATGTAATAATATACAGGGTGTTCCATTTAAAAAAATACAACTTTGATATTTTTTATTTATTTGGGACACTTTGTATCTTGTAAAATATTTTTAAATTGTAGCTCTAATAGTCCTTCAACAAACTCCAAACTTACAATTTGTAAAAATCTCATCGTTTAGCTACAATACTCCGTGTCGTATGTGGTGAACAACCCTGTATATGGCAAACCTGCGCCACCACACTGAACGGCATTTAAGTTACTACCAAAATTGAAGCGGTACGAACTTGGGATGAATTTTGTTAGAGATGTCATTATACACCTGCCTCTGGATGGTTAAGCTCCATAAATCCTCGTTTTAATAGTTTGGGGCCCAGAATATTCCTATATTTTTTGCGCAAAGCAGTTTATGAATACTTGAGTATGTTATGTGTTACGCCTGCGGCCGATGTAATTTTTCCAGGTCTCTGCACTATACAACAATACTGACTTGACATTTGAATTAAAAACAATACATAACATTTTACTACCCAGTTAAGAAGTGAGTTAGAGCGTCTTGGAAATGCGAGACCTTGTCCTTGGTGGGGAAGATCCTAATCATGAGCTGACACATTGGCTGGGTCTAAGGAGCACCTCACTGTCTCATCCCTGACTGTAGTGTCGTGGCCAGGGAATTGCACCAAGACGTATAACGATGCAGGATGGGACTACCCTGTCCGAGATACTAAGCACCCTCTACTGTCTGTGGTCATGTATCACGAGCAGTATATGGGCTGGCGGTCTTAACTTTACCGCCCGGACCAAGAAACAACCTCTCCAAAAACCTAAAATCCTATGATGGCGGGACCAGGTCAAAAGGATGTGTGGCTAGATAAAAGACTAGCCTACTGAGACACAAAGAGCTAAACCCCAACCGTGGAAGGGTGTATAGCCTCGTAGGATGTAGATGTCCACTCCCCCGAGGATCAACAGTTATTTTCAGAGGAGGATGGGAAATACCCTGTCTCTCCTACCACAGGAAGATCCCCATGTATGATGAGTTATAGACTGAATTATAATTCAAGAGAGGGAGGACACAATAGGTTTTTAAGTATGAGAACGGAATAATCAAATTAAGTGACGAAAGTCAATTAGTGTCTATGTCGAGTTGGCTCACAACAACTTGCTTGTCACTTTGTGTACTTGCTAGTCAAGTACACCAACTTGCTTGATGGCAGGAAATATTTTGATTACATTATTAATTATTTATTTGAGATATCGCAGCGCTTATGCACCAGCCACCACTGGTCAGTAGTCGGCGGAACTAAAATCATTTCAAATTAAAATACCGATAAGAGATCGTTAATTGACCTTACAAATAGAAAATTTCAAAAAAATATAGTTTAAGGAACTCTAAGACGGTTTTTAATGAAGTGAAAGTTGTTCAGGTTAGCACTGAACTAAAATAGGTCGCACTTAAAATTGAATCCTGAGAATTTTATAATCTTAGTAATAAATTGTTTAATGATACTCTGTCTCCAACTGTAATTAATAAACCTTATTTTTTATCTTATTTAATGTTTATGTTATATTTTCCTGCAATGTTTTTATTGTAGATAGGTATATTTCCATCTGTTTATAATCTGTCTAAAGAGAGACCAGAGTTTCGTATATAATAATGTAAAAACATTCTATTATATTATTAACGTATTAAATAATTACAAATTGTCTACATAGGTATATAAATACACTCTCGATATTAAAAAACGGACACCTTAAAATTTTGATGTATTTTAAAGTTTAATATTGTTTAAAGTTTAATACTGTTCTAGTGGGTTGAATTTGATGATTTTTAAGGAATTTGTAGCTAAATTATTTGACTTTTTAGTATCTCTTTCTAAATTAAAAATGAATTTTTTTTTGTCAATTATACGAGGGAAAACAATATGTTGATATTTTGGTGAAAGTTCGAAACACCCTGTGGAATATGTTAACTCATTTTATTATCTTGTCACTGTCATTGAAAAGTCATATTATTATTATTTATTGACGTTTACTCTAGATTAAAACCATCTCTGAAGTATCGGCTTTTGTTGCTTTAATTATTAATCATGGTAGAGATCAACTTTTGACTTAAATCCATATGTGCTGGAGTAACTGATATATAATATAAACCAGAAGAAATGGAACAAAAAAAATATAAAGAACAAATGTCAAATCAATTGGTCGCAGCCATTCCAGTTAATTCTGAACCACAAGATTTACATTTCAAGTACGACACAACTATTCTAGAAATTCATATAAAACTGTAAAAGTAATAAGTTCATAAAAATATGTAAAATGATAGATATTATTAGCTATAAGTAAAATTATATGAATTGCACACAAAAGTATTGTTCATTGTCAATTGTTTTCATGACTAATATTTTTAAGCGTTTTAGGTAATGATAAAAAGTATTCAAACATAAAAAATACCTTTATAACAGGAAGTGTTTCTAATTAACTAATGCTCAAAAATGTACATTTTCTGTAGGCTGAAAATTTCGACTAAACAAATAAAAGCAAAACGAACAATACAAAAACCAACAAAGCTATTTCATATAGCTGAGCTCGATAAAAAATTAAATGAACGCTTTGGTTTGCTTTATAGTTTAGGCCGTTTGCAAATTCTGTGTAATAGTCCAGGAGGTAGTGATGATTTACTTACTTATTTTCAGTCACCAAATACAAAATGTCATATAGAGAATGTGTTCTTAGGAAATACAAATATACTCGTTTTTTTTTCCAAAATAGTTCTATTAGTGAGAGATGTTGGTGCAGTTAAGAAAAAAAAATTCTAGCTTATCTCTGAGAATGGGTAATATTGACACTTGAGTGACGTTGTCACTGGATTTCCCATTGCAGTATACACAGTTATCATTGAACATTTTAATCCTGCTTTTCTGCATCCGCAGGCTTTACCATAGTTGTTGGTTTTGCATTTACAGGATAAAAATGCCAATAGGGATTTTGGAGCTGGATCTTTCAACGTTGTGACTGGAGTAATGCCTGTTTTTGATTTCTTACAACCCCCTTCTTCGGCATCTTTGATACAACCAGACCAATGCTGAACCTGGTGGTAAGTTCGCGATAAATGCTGTCCAGCACGACAATTAATTATTCATAAATTTATGAGCAAATTAATGATACGCCACTGTTTCATGTCAAAATTGAAGAAACTAAACTAAAACTAGTTTTAGTGAACCCTAATCGACATTTTATTTTGGAAAATCGACTATATTATGTATATCATACTTTACGCAAAATTGCAAAATTTCCAGGGATCTTGGTGGCCTAAACGGTTGACTCTAGAGAAAATTTTCATAAAACCTTTTTTATAGAAACTTTTATTCTCTTTAATTTTGCTCTCTTCAAATTTTTGCGAAAATTGTATAGATTTCGAGATATTTACAAAATACCGATTCTGGGCGCCATCTTGGCAAGATGGGGGCACCGGCGGCAAGTTTGGAAATGTGCATTTTATGGATTTTAGTTAGGGACCCCAAAACCTATAAACCTGCAAAGTTTCAAAACTTCCGGACTTTTTTCCAAGCAGTCCTCTTTTTTGATCCCCAATGACTGAACTATACTTGGGATGTGCCATTAATAAAATGATATTATGACTGGGAAAATAAGTGGACTTTTTTTTCTTTTTTATCTAGTGAACCCATCTGAAAATTTTAGCCAGACTCACAAATTGTCACTTAATATTACCATCTGAACAATCTATTATACAGGGTCGCTGATATGTCTGGGAACGGTCGATTATTGGGTAAAATATACAAAGTACTGCAAAAAGTTAATTACAAAAGTTATAGGGTTTTTAAATGTCTATTAGCTAGTAGTAAATTTAAGTATACAGGGTCGATCATAAAGTTGTGGCACATCAAAATTTACTTTTTTTAAATGCAACTTTTTTAATTTACTTTTTATAAGTATTATTTTTATTGTATTGTTTTATTTTTAAGTAATGTATATTGTTGTATATTTCAATTTTTCTTTCAATTTTAAGCAATAATGGTAATACACATGATTACCTATAATGTACCCTCGAATGTACCTAAATTCAACTATTTCTGAATAATGAATTTTTGATTTTGAAATGTTTTTGTAATTTTCAGATTTGACATAATCTTATTTTATCATCTGTAATTGCTAACTTGAAAACTAATGTCAAATATTGATTTAAGTATCACTATATTTTCAAAAGTCAGTAACATGCAATCGGTTGGTTTGAGGTACATTGTGTGTATTTCAATTTTAGCTTAGAATTGAAATATGGCAATAATATACAAGGGGTGCATTTAAAAAAAGAACCGACCCTGTGTACTAAAATTCATTACTTTCTAATAGACATTTAAAAACGCTCTAACTTTTATTTAAACTGTTTGCGGTACCTCCTATATTTTACCTAATAATCGTCCGTTCCCATACCTATCATCTACCCTTTATATTCACCCACTGGGTAAATAAGTATAAAAAAATTCATTACCTCCCGGATTACAATCATTTTAAGTATTCATATGTGACATAGGTTGCCTATCTACTGAATGCGTTATTAAGCTTCAGTTATTAAATTAAAAAATATTGGATTTTTTTATATATCTACCTAATATGAAACAATTTTTAATATGTCGTATTTTACCTTTTTGAATGATTTCTAAAAATATTGCTTTGTTTTGTTGCAATTGAAATCTCTTTTCCGTGATGATTAGTAATTTATTATTTTATCAAGAGATATCGTTAACGCTAGCTGTTAGTTTGTAATGAAGTTCATAAAATTTCTAGGAGACCCTGTATATTGTGTTAATATTATACTAGAATAATAGAGACATTATTTTCTTTTAATAATGACAATCAATGTATTTTATTGTTAACTCATTATTGTAATGAATTTCATTAGTGTTCCTATTGTTGAATTAAATAAGTTAAATATTTAATTGCCATTTTGTAAGAGAGTTTTGATCGGTTTTGGTCGCTATAGTTTAATGCGAAAAACCGAACCGTTTGCGCCGCTCGCCCTACTCTGCTAGTGCAGGCCGAGTGGAGGGGAGCGCCAGTCGAGTACCTTGGCTGCAGCAGCTCCAGTTCCAAAGAGTGAGTTTGTGGTCGCACGCGAAACAGTGAGGTTCGAGTCCGGAGTTCCCTGCCAAGTGACCTGCTGCCAGCCGCCGATCGTCGCCGCACTGTACAAGGTAAGCACCCACCGCCAAAGTGATCGAGGATAGGTCGTATTCTTTTTATTGTTAATGACGTTTACTTTACTACCTTAACGCCTTACAGGGCTATGGGAGACAGAGATATTTATATTCGCTCAGGTAGGCCAAACGGTGCACCTCTACGGAGGCTGTGGGCTATTTGACCGAATCGCGCGAACGCAAAGACATAGCAAAACTTATATGCGATCAGGTAGATCAAACTGTGAACTCTACGGAGGCTGGGGGATATTTGATCGGATCACGTGGACGCGAGGAACGATTTCTTTTGTTAAAAGGGAGAGAGTGGGACAGCTAACGGTTAAGGTAGTTCAGTAAACGCACGGGTCGCGAATATTCATGGAGCTAGAACAAGATCTCGCCCAAATCCCGAGGCTGGTTTTTAGCTCCCGTATTTCTCTCCTAGGTGTGTCGTCCGGACGGCATCCTGCATCAGTGACGCTGGACGGGATCTCGCCGAAATCGAAGTTGTCCTGACCGGGCGGTGTGTGTGCGGGCTGCGCTTATCCGAACGACTTACAACTCGCCGAGACGTCGCTAACGTCTACGTCACTCCGGGACTCGCGTTAGTGTATCACACGGGACGCTGTTAACTTCGCGATCGATCCAGGGCTCGCGTGTGTGTATCCCACGGGCCGCTGTTAACTTCGCGATCGGTCCAGGGCTCGCGTTTGTGTATCCCACGGGACGCTGTTAACTTCGCGATCGATCCCGGACTCGCGTTTGTGTATCCCACGGGACGCTGTTAACTTCGCGATCGATCCAGGACTCGCGTGAGTGTGTCACGGGACGCTTTTAACTCCGACGCCGATCCGAGGTCCGTGTTTCGCTGTGAAAACGGACGCCGTTCCGATAAATATTTAGCTGTGATCATCGGGACGCCTGTAACGACGTCGCCGCCGTTTAGACAGTCGCGTCGTGGTAGAGTGTGTTGCTCCGGTACCTACGTGTCTGTGTTCATTAGGACGCCGCTAAATCCGACGCCGATCAGGAACTCGCGTCCGTCGTGTTTAATAGAATATCACTTCGGGAGCGCGTTTGAATTCGCGTGATTGAATCCAGTCGAGAGTTACGTATCGGGAATAATCGATCAAAACTCTAGAGGTACACGGTTGTTATTGTAAATTTTACTTTACGGGTCTCTAAATATACATTTTATTTCACTATTGTTACAATTCGAAGACATGAACCTTCCTTGCTTACTTTTGTACATAATTAATTAGTTAAATAAAAACCTAGTGTTACGTTATAGTTAATTGTGTGTTTTATTTTCTTTTCATCTCATCACTCCCTGGTATCTCCACTGTATAAAAGCTACCCGTATTGGCTCTAGTGGTCTCTCAAACACTTTTAACGATGGGGGTGGCGCCCGAGGAACCGAACCAAGGCAACTCGGCGTCCTTGAGCTTTTCTCAAAAACGGGGGAGCCTCACAAGTTTACTGTTAGTGACACTAGTGGCCAATGGATCCATGGTACAAAGAAAACAAGGTATGATCGATAACGGCTCCAATTTCGTTAAGTTTGCGCATACCACCTGTGACGTCATATGCCAAACAAAAAAATATCCATATTGTTCACTAATAAAAAAAGACCCAAAATAGGGAAGAATTAGGACATAACCCCATAAGTTATGTCAAATCCTCTTGCCAAATCATGGAGCTTGACATTTGAAAAATTATTTTTACATTTACTATGTCATCTGTTTGTCAATTTGAAATTGGCGCACGGAGCTTGCCGCCAATGGTGCCGTTTATCACCTGTGACGTACTGACCAACCTGCGCAATATCATACCTTATTCTTTGTATCATGGCCTAATCGATAGCGGCCCCAATTTCGTTCAGTTTGCGCATATCACCTGTGGCGTCATATGTCATCATATCAGTCTAATAACTATTTAGTCAACATGTTTAATTTATGCCAATGATGAGAGGTATCGATAATTTCGACTCTAAATATCTCGAGAACCATTACTCGTAGCGATTTTTACCAAGATACTTTTTAGTAAAAAAAACGTGGTAAATTTATATTTTTTTACTCGGTAGTTTTATACAAGTACGGACAAAAAGTTATTACACTTCAACCCAATTAAAAAAATATATAGGTGGCGCCCTCTTCATGTAGGAGTCATATTCACATCAAAATCAATGTCAATTTCTCATGTCAAAAAACTCCCAGATACCAATTTTCGTTCAAATATTGACTTTACTTCAGAAATTATTTGGAAAAATCGAAATAAAACTGAAACTTCTATATCCTGTACCTCGGAAACTAAGCATTCTAGGACATTTATACGAGGACTTTTTTACTTATTCTTATCTGCAAATATGCTGCCGAAGTTTCCGGAATACAGTTCGGACCACCCTGTATATAAATTATTTCCTGAGAAATTTCTGCCAATAAACCAGTTGGTTCTAAATACGAATATATTTGATATAGATATTTCAAACAAATCGATTCTGAATCCGTCTAGTTTGATATGGATTGAACCTGCTTCGATGCAGAGCAGGTAATTTTCATTTATTTGTCAGCCAGTGGAGAAAATTGCATTGCTGCCGAACCGGACGAGCCAGGCTCCCGAGCTTTCGCCGATAACTAAATTATGTCTTCTCTTCCGGCTCGTAATTTTACCTTTTTAAAACTTATTTTCACTTAGCATTGCTTCGCTTTGATCATTATTTTCGGTTTCCGTTAGTTAACGAAACTTTGTTCTTCGTCTCGGATTTTTTATCAGTAACGTTAGCGGTGCGTTTTGCGGCAAACTTTATCCGTTGATTATACGAAATTAGAGAGGATTTTATCCACTAATAGTGACTCTAAATATTAATTTATAATAAAATTATATAAGAGTTTCTTGCCTTGAACTGCTAATACAGAAAATTATTCCACACTGTGTTTAGATACTCTGCGCTGTGACCGTCATTTTGTCTCATTGTACATAAAAATAACAAAACAAGCATTTACTGATCTGGATAAAATTGATAGTTAAATAGTAAGCCTCACCCGGGGGTACTCCGCCCCCTAGCCACTGATATATTCTATTCAATATATCCCATTCCATATTTTCCATCTAATTCAAATATCATTCGGTTATATATTGGTTAATCATCTTCAACAACTAGCTAGTGTCACCTGAAATAGTATGGGGGCTTCCCCGGACGCAAATCTGCCGCTAAACAAATTCGCATCCCAATCAAATAGGCTAATTGGGGTACCTCACTCAGGCCTGATCTCACTACCCCAACGCCGCATCGTGTCAATCGAGAAGACAAGGGAGACCTCAAACTCACAAGACCAACCTCGAAGGCAAGACGTCACAAGAGGTTTTCTTCTGGTCAAACGACCCGTTGCCTTACAGTACTTGCAACGTTTATAGTCAAAAGACTTTCAACCCCCAAATATCAGCTCTATGACAAAACACAACACAACAGCCGGCCGGCCTATCTTCTACTGACCTGCCGCAGGCAAGCTAAGCCTCCTCTTCCATCACAATTTTACCGGATCGCAAATATTTACATTACTTGCCAATGAATCATACTATTTTCTCTAATCGACTTTCAAATAGAGTGTTTTAGCATTACTAGATAAATAAATAGAGAGTTTCCGAATTATAAAACCATTATTATAACCAACTTATTTTCCAAGTTTTACATATAGGTTTTTTTCCAAACAGTATGAGATAAAACGTCGTACCTATTTCATCCGTCCGTTATTAATTTCTACAATATTCGTTTCAGTATTCTAAATAACGACCTAAAGAATAACAAAAAAACTACCGATCTATACAATCGTACTGTAAAAGTTTACTGACAGGACTTATAAATTAAAAAATATCTATTACTGCTTGATTAAACAGTTAACTTAATGAAATACCTGCTGTACCTACTTTACTAGAATTATATTTGATACGTGTGTTTCATCGGAGGAAATTATCTCTTATAAGAACCAATTGAAGTGTATTTCTATTTCTTCTCTAATTTGTTTCTTCTACATACAAAGAGAAGCTTAAGAAATAAATCTTATTTTTCTTCTCATTGTTATTAACCAGGTATTTATATACAAAAAAAGTTAATCCATTTAAATTTCCGAACAAAAATTGCTAATTAATTTGAAAAACGATTCGCCCTAATTTGAGAAAAAAGAGCTCATTAAAACCATAACGATTTTACTTAGTTGAACGAGCATAACTAGGCGCTTTACAGAAAATGGATTTAATTACAAAATATCTTCTTTAAAATTTCATTTTGCGTTTAGGGTGAATTTTAATTGGATAGATGAACGGATTAACTTAGAATAATATCAGCGAATAAAATATAATTTGAATGAAGGAAAAGCAGGAAGAGTTTTTAAAAGCAGATGAAATCCAATTTTAAATTCGTTTAACGTTTTCGAAAAGATATAAATTAGACTATAGATAGATTAACAAATAATTCGATAATAAAATCAAAATATTTGTGTGCACTATGTGATATTCTATCACTATGTGATATTCGGTCTATGGTAAATAGGCGAAAACTTCATATGTTAACATTTATCTACCGTATGTTACAAACTGGGCAACCGCCTTATTTAAAATCATTGTTTATACTACTGCCATTACTCGCTGACGAGTATTTGACACGCATCAGAAGATGGTCACGCAAGGCGTTTTCTTTCATGAGCCTTTCTGTGACTGAAAAGCCCAATACGTGATGTTACTTGTCTACCGCACTCCGGACATTCAAAAATCTCATTGCTTTGTTGCCTCTTAACTTTTTTGGTTCTCGCTGTTAACTGAGTTTACAATTCTTCTCCATTGAGTTCTATTGTGAGCTGCTACTTCCCACTCATTCTGCACATTAATCCCCTTTAAGTTTTCGTGGAAAATGTCCTTGTACCTTTTGAGTTGTCCACCTGGCCTCCTCTTACCGTCTACAAGCTCACCGTAAAGCAGTGATTTTGGTATGCGGTTTTTCTTGCATTCTGCATACGTGACCAGCCCATCTTTAATCGGGATTTTGTAACCATGACTTCAATACTCTCGCAGTTAGCTTTTTCAAGAACCGATACGTTTGAGACGTGATGGAACCATTTAATTCTTAAGAGTTGTCTAAGGTGTCTCTGTTGTAACTTGTTTAATGCGTTCATGTGTCGGCGGTACGGCACCCAGGTTTTCGCTCCCATATAACATGGTGGGGATTATTATTGCTCGGTACACTGCAAGTTTCGTTTTTTGTGCTCAGGTCATGGTTGTAAAAACCCTGTCTTTTAATTTCCAGAATGCTCTTGAAGCGCTGCTAATCCTGTGCTGAATTTCAGAGTCGATATTGGCCTTTTCCGAAATCAAACTGCCGAGATAATTGAATTCCGCTACATATTCCAGTAGCTCTTCTCCGATTTTTATAGCATTGTTGTGATCTTCCGGAGGAGTGCACATGATTTTAGTTTTGTCGATGTTTAGCTTAAGGCCCAAAGCTTCGTATGCCCAGGTATATGTGTTCAACATTTCTTGTAATTGCTGTACAGTTTTTGCAACTAGAGCGCAATCGTCAGCGTATTGAAGTTCTGTGATGAATTTTGTACGTGTTTTTGCCCTGAGTCTTTTATGTTGAACAGACCGCCATCATATCTGTATCTAATGCCCAATCCTCTCTCCTGCAGTTTGCTGTCCACTATAATGGAGAGCGCTGCCATGAATATGTTGAATAGGAGAGGCGCTAAGACACATCCCTGCCTAACTCCTGTATTTGTCTCAGGAAGGGATCGCTTAGTGATCCGTGATGTGACACTCTTGACTGGTTGTTGTTATGGAGGCTTTTTACACACTGTAAGAAATTTGTTGGGTACTCGAACTTTTTTCATAATTGCCCAAAGTGCATCTCTGTTCACAGAGTCGAAGGCTTTTTGTTAGGTCGATGAAGGCAACATAAAGTTTAGACTGCTGTTCTTTTTACTTTTTCCTGTAGTTGGCGGATGGAAAATATGGAATCGACGGTGCCGCGGTTAGTGCGAAACCCGTTTGCGATTCTGGAAGGATTTTTTCTATATGTGGGTGCAGGCGGTTTGACATAATTTTTTTGCAAGAATTTTTCCGCCGATAGCCAAGAGTGAAATTCCCGGTAGTTTCCGCAGTCTGATGCACTTCCTTTGTTCTTAAATATATTCACTATATTTGCGTTGCAAAATCACTGAGGTACCTCTCCGCTTTCCCATATGACATCGAAGAGAGCCTTAAGATGACCAATAAGTTCTTTACTTGCACACTTATAGATTTCCGCCGGAATCGCGTCACAGCCAGCTGATTTGTTGTTTTTAAGCTGTTTTATGGAGGCTTTTTTATTTCCTGTTCTGTTATTGGGATATCTAATACATCGAGGCTGTTATACTGAGGTATTGTGTTTAGCGCTTCCATATTGGGGTTATTTTCTTGGTTAAGGATATGGCTGTAATGCTCTTTCCAGCGGTTTCTGATTTGCTCTTCCTCTTTAGAAGTTCGCCATTTTGTGCTATGATTGGGCAGCTTGCCTTCTTGGTTGGGCCGTACACTTCTTTTACAGCCTCGAAGAATTTACGGTAATCGTGATGCGTGGCGTACTCTTGAATCTGATTAGCTTTCTGTGATCACCAGTTATCTTTTAGTTGACGTAGTTTTCTCCGAAGCGTGTTGTTGGCTACTTTAAAGTTGTCTACCAGCCTTGGGTTGTGTGGATTTGCAGTAACTGCTTGATGTGCTCTATACTTTTGTTCCAACAAAGCCTGTATATTAGGTTGATTTTCGTTAAACCAGTCTGGTTGTTTCTTTTTGTTGGACTTTCCCAGAACAGCTTCGCTGGTTTTATGAATCGCATCCCTTAATTGTGTCCAGCCTTGTTCAGCTTCCAATATTGAGATTGAAGTTATCGGTGGAAGTGATTCTTTGATGGCTTCCCGGAGGGCGTCGGCGGTATTGTTGTTCTCTAGACCCCGTACGTTCAATCTGGTCATGTTGTTTTGTTTTTTACAGTGTGGATGTTTGGGTTTTAACTGGATTTTCATTTTTGAAATTAAAAGTCGGTGGTCAGTGCCGCATTCGGCATCTATTCTGGCTTTTGAGAGTCTAACATCTTTTAGATGCGTCCTTCGAACGATTACGTGGTCCAATTGATGCCAGTGACCTGATCTGGGATGTTTCCAGGTACCTTTAAACTTGTCCTTCAACATGAACCACGTATTGGTGATGCAAAGATTATACTCTGTGCATG
The DNA here is from genome assembly GCF_002938485.1 of Sitophilus oryzae. Lineage (NCBI taxonomy): Eukaryota > Metazoa > Arthropoda > Insecta > Coleoptera > Curculionidae > Sitophilus > Sitophilus oryzae. The sequence continues at coordinate 3,674 of NW_022145681.1, read as the reverse complement.
TTGTTAATAAGCGTTCACCATTGCTATTTACGTTTCCCATACCATGTTTTCCCAATACGTCAGGCCATATTTCCTGTTGTTTACCGACACGGGCGTTAAAGTCACCTAGCAAGATAATTCGTTCGTTCTTCGGAATTCGTTGGAGAGCATTTTGTAGAGTTTGGTAAAATTTATCCTTATCCTCAGTTTTAGCGTCTAGGGTGGGAGCGTAGGCACTAATGATGTTGACGTAAGTTTTGTCTGATATGGGATACCTTAGGGTCATAAGGCGTTCGGAGACACCAATAGGTACTTCTGTTAATTTGATTGCAATTTCGTTCTTGATTGCAATGCCTACGCCATGAATTCTCCTGTGTGTTGCGGGGTGACCCTTCCAAAAGAAGGTGTAATGCTCCTCAGTGAGACTACCCTCATCCGCAAAGCGGTTTTTCGCTAAGAGCGGCAACATCTATATTTAGCCGGTGGAGTTCCTGTGAGACCAGTGCTGTTCTTCTCTCTGGTCGATTGAGTTTGTCCTGTCCAGTAGAGTGCGGACGTTCCACGCCGCAAACGTGAAACATTGATGTTTTTTGTTTCTCCGATGATACGCTCGAGGTAGGCACCCCTCCCGGAGATCCGATTGAGGGGGTATTTTACCTCCGGATGATGATTTTGTCCCACTCGAATGTTCCATCATTGATGTGTGTAAGCTGCGTGAAAAGATTTAACTGTGACGGTTACGCTGCCGCACAGTTTTGGCTGCAACTGTAGCACGGGATGGCTATGGGCACAGTGAGGACCGCGACGATAGTTCCCTTGTGCTACGTTCTCGGCCGGCTAGGAGCAGTTCACTCACTCCTCTTCCCCAGAAAGATGGTGGGTCCGAGGGATATATATATAGGTTATACCGCCTATACTCGGACGTCAGAGCCTCGTTAGTGTAAACAGGGTGCACCACGTGAAGGTGAGGTTGACTTTTGGGTAAGCTAGGCTATATGTATCGCTTCAATACCCCTTGCACCCCTTCATGCAACAAGAAACTTACATTGTTTCAGAATACCTCAACATAGGACGGCTGGCTTTCGGAAATCGTTTTCTTTTCTTGCGCCGCAATTATGGAATTCTCTTCCAATCAGTGTTAAATGCTTTAAATCACATTATTTTAATAAATATGTTGAGAATAATTTGCTGGTTTTACAATCGAATATAATATAGAACTTATTTCTAAATTTATCTTTTATCTTTTGTTATTTTGGCAAACTGTGGTGAACGGGCCTTTAATTTGATATGGTTTTGACTGGCTCACTGCTCAGCTTTACAATTTTGGAAAATATTTGTGTATGTGTTGAAATTGTATTTATATACTTTTTAACATTGCTAAATTGTCTTGCAGACGCTTTGTTCTGTGCGCTCGGGGTTTCTTTTTGCTTTGCCGGTGGTCCTCTGTTTTTCTTACGGGTTTGTTTGTTGTTGGTATATTATTGTATTGAAAATGAAATTCTGTTTAGTTATTTTTTACAGGGAGTGTGCCACACTGATGCCTTTAGCAATCAGTGAATCGGTTTTATAATCGCGGTGCACTCCTTATTAGGCTATTAGGCTATTAGTCAGTTAAAGTATGGTTTGTATTTTGTATATTTTTTATATTGGGGCCTAATAAAAAGATTTGATTTGATTTGATTTGATATATGCTATTAAATTGAAGGATCTAAAGAACATGCTTGAAAATGTGTAGTTTGAAATTTTGAAAAGTAATACATTAAACATTTATTAAAAGTCTGTCTGAGGACTCCATTCGGGTATTTCTATCCACGTGTCGAGTTTGGTAGCAATCGACCAATAATTAAGAAAAATTCTGATGGTTTCTTCCATTTAGAGGCATCAGTTCGAAACGTCGAGGGCGTCATCCTGTAGCCCGTCCTCAATTATGCCGAAATCGACCCACATTTTTCTTCAATATCAAATCCTTAGTCCCATCCTGATGAAGATGTAAACGAAACGTTTTCGAGAAAGTATTTTAAGACGTCTGGCTCTTTGATATATCTTTTACTATGCTCTCTGGAACAGCCTGCGGCCCGTCTGGCTGGGAACAGCCTGCGGCCCGTTGCATGTCGATAATGCGCATCGGAAGAAGATCCTATATTTTTATTAATTTTGTCCTATAAATTCTAGTATTGAATATAAATCGAACATGTCTCCATGGCGCAGTGCGTAGAGCGACCATGAACCGATGATTCAGAGTTCGAATCCGGGTCAAGAGCAAAGACTTTATTTTTTTTTCGTTTTATATTCTGATAGTAAAGTATTAAATATTTGTTTTTTTTTAATTACCAGAATTATTTAATACTTTACTATCAAAATATAAACGAAAAAAAAATAAAAAAGTCTTTGCTCTGACCCGGATTCGAACTCTGAATCATCGGTTCGTGGTCAGAAACTCTACGCACTGCGCCATGGAGACATGTTCGATTTATATTCAATACTAGAATTTATAGGACAAAATTAATAAAAATATAGGATCTTCTTTCGATGCGCAGTATCGACATGCAACGGGCCGCAGGCTGTTCCAGAGAGCATAGTAAAAGATATATCAAAGAGCCAGACGTCTTAAAATACTTTCTCGAAAACGTTGCTAGCTCTTAGACTAATAAAAGCCACTTATAATTTAGAATATGGAAACAAATAAGTTTGTTAGTAATTACTCCTATAAAGTTAATTGCGTTACTGTTTGCCTATTTTAAGTAAAATATAAGTGGAAAATAATACTCTTAATTAAAAATAATTATAATTAAATGGAGTAGGTCTAGAGTAGGTCTAGATTAATAACCTTTCCGGGACCGTGCAGGATATTTTAGGTACCCCCAGAAGCGTTTTTTCTTCTAAAAGGAACAACGTAATTCAATGCATTTAATAAGAATACGAGTACCATAACCTCTTAGGTTAAGGAAACTATAGTAGTACTGTGATAAATGTAGTAAGTGATAAATTATTCAACCAGGTCAAATAAACTATTGAAAACAATTATCGCTTAATTTTTAGAGAAGAATATTAATGTGAAAATCAAGACACCTAAATAATCTGAATTACGTTTTTAGATAATTTGGATACTGTAGGCATACGCTAATTTTTTGTCGGCCGACTATATAGTCGCAAAAATGAAAACAATACATTCTGATGGAACTCATCGGCGCACTGTTTGATTGCATATGAGCGCGGCTCCACAAGAATATAGTGGTATGAAATTTCAACTAAATAGTCGGCTGACTAGAAATTGCCTATCACAACATAGCTTAAGGCTACGCAATGCAATCAAATAGTCGACCGATCGGCTCCATAAGAATATATTGTTTTCACTTTTGCAACTATATAGTCGGCCAACTAAAAATTGCATCTGAGCGCGTAGCCCCATTATCCCAAAAAAACTCGCTAGAGGAAGGCAGAAAAATGCATGGTTCGTTTAGAAATATGTAATGATTACTTTTTTTCAAATATGCGATAATTATTTTGAGTTGTGTATTTTTGTAGGACTAATTATTTAAGTCATTATCATTTTCAGCTTATTCAACAATTTTGTATTCAACTATTTCCAATATGATGTAGGTCCCTTACATATTTAGAGTATTATAATAGTACTAGCGTGTACCAGCGACCTCGTTCGCGTCGAATTAATCATTTGTAATGGTGATGATGAAGCA
>NW_022145680.1:2042072-2051993 GCF_002938485.1 Sitophilus oryzae | reverse complement strand
ACTAAATTTGACTTTTAGGCTGTACAAATTTTTTTGACAGGTAATTTTTTTCGTCCAAAAATTTTAAATATTTTTTTCTTAAAAATGCTTCCAGGGAAATACCGCGACAAAATAACGGGATTTTGTAAGTCCTCCAAGATCCGAGGGGCCCCGTCGCTGTCTCAGGCCCGGGGCCCCCGTTATAATAAAGACTTCACTGCTCATCATCAGTAATGAAGCTAAATACAAGTTATACTGTGCATTGGTTGTAATTTGAAATGTTTATAATAAATAATGAAACCATTGGAAAAAATATCTTAAAAGCTAAAATAAATAAATTCAGTCTCAAAATATATAGAAAATAATAATTATTCGATATTTTTAACAAAGAAAATTACCCCTTGATTTAATTTCCTAAATAGAAAATGCCATTGACAATTACTGGGGCCTGATATTTGATAATTAAGTAAATATCTGCTTCCATTTGTACTGTTCATAGTTGGCGTATACGTATGGTTTGCATACTCCACCTACAAACTACTTTATAACTATGTACTGAAGATATATTGGCCTTGTTTGCCAGTTGAATAAAAAATTACTTATTAAGATTCGGCGGCCCCCTAAAAGACGGGGCCCGGGGCGGACCGCCTCTTCCGCCCCGCCCTTAGTCCGCCACTGGGGCTACATACGTCATCGCAGCGCGCGTAATTGTGAAATTCAAATTTTTACCTCATTTTTTGGCCTAATATTAAGTCTTATATAAAAAAAGGCTAAGTAGCAAGCACCAATTAGGTTGATACCTGCATAATTACGTGGAAATTGAAAAACATGAAACATGCCTATTGCTGTAGATTGGACTAATAGTAATAATATTTAATAATAAATTCGAAATTATTTAAATTAATTAATTTAAAATCTTAAGATTATTTAAGAGTTTAACACCCTCTAGCTACGAAACAAAGCAGAATCGGAGCTATGTTGATATGAAAAATTAGGGAGAGATGATGATTGATGTTTTTTGAAACACCCTATATACACGTGGTAGAGAGTCCACTTGGACATCATGACGAGTATATCACGGTAAAACACTCATTACATTGAAAATTCGCCGAATTTTTATTGACGGGATAGTACATCGCTTAATTTTTTTATGAGAACGGTAGTAGACCGAGCTTGAAGAACAGTGCAGTCGTTATCGGTTATCGGTAAAATAGTCGCGTGATTTTATTGTAAAGTAAACAATTATTGTTAAATAAAATTCGGTAAAGAAGACGGTCTTCCGTCAGGTGTAGACAGAGCTTTAAACAGGTTCTAGTGCCAATAACCAAGCAGACAATAAAGATGTATTCATTTACATGAACATTCTAAATTTCTTGTCACATTAAGGCCTAGCTGTAATCTATTTGTTGCTTCCGTTGTTTCTGACAAAGAACTTTGTCGGAGAAAAGGCAAAGACAAAAACTAAGCCTAAACGCCCGGACGACGCAATCGAAGAAACATCAAAGCCTCTCGCACCGTTATTCCTTTGTTTTCGGTTTTCTATTGTTTTTTGCCACTCTACCATTAATCACCTGGAAGCCTAGATTTGTAAACCGGCCGGACGATTAAATTGTTGTCAGTGGCGCCAGCGAAGTCCGGAGACTGATGCTCATTGGCCATCGGAAATTGCCGATTTTCGTATTTGGCTCCTTGCTGATAGGAACGAAGAAAAAATTGTGTTACTTCGACTTGTTTTTTTACAAGATTTCCAATAGAATCCATTTATATTTCACTAAAATAAGTTTCTAAAATTGTTTAAGTTAATTATGAATGGGTTTCGGTAAACAAGTTTACAAATTGAACTCCGTCATGGCATCGTGTCTTATTGTTTTTAACCAGTCTTATTGGCTTATTTGAAAAAATGACAGATAATATTTCAATATGATTGGAGTGACAAACGATAAACGAACGCATGAACGCAGATGCGTATGAACTCGACTTAACTCATAGATAAAAGAAAATAATCTACTATTAAGATAGATATGAAACTTAATAGTTAAATTTTGGGTCAAAGCGCCCCTCCGTGTTTTTAGTGGAGACTACGTTTAACCCAGCGCCTTCGCCTTTTCTGCTGTAAATGTTTTTTATGTTTATATTTGAATTCAAAGGATTTATTTTTAAAATTACACTGATATATTAGTATATCAGAGTGACTTTAATAAAACATAAGAATATATATATTTTACAATTTATTTTTTTATTTATTTTACAGAGTTTCATGTAAATGATCGTAAGTCGACTGGCTGTCTAATGAATAGACCGAGATTTATAGATTTTAAAGCGAACGAAAAAAAATCAAACAACAAATATACCATATATTTTTCTTTTATCTAAGATACATACCTTATCGTCTTTTGGAAACACGTACATTTTTGCAGTTTTGTTAGTTTCTTTGCAAGATGCAACACAACAAGAAAACACCATTTTTACAGTTAATAATTAATAAAACTATTTCTGACTATGATATTTAAAATTTAGATAGGTAAAAAATTAAAAAACAAACGAGTATTTGCAAACGCAGGCCCAAATTCAATAAAAATCAAAATTTTTCCTGCGAAAATCAGGCTTTTTTTACTGAAAAGGTATTTTTTGATTTATCAGCAGTCATTGTTAACAATATACAGGGTGTTTTCGAATTCCTCTAAAAAAATTATGGTGTGATTCCTCATGTGTTCTTAAAACAATTTTTATATAACCATTGGGTCTAAAGTACTTCCTTTCTGATCTACAGGGTGTTAAAAATTAAAAAAAATCGATTTTTTGCTTAACATAAATGGTACACAAAAAAATATACTTATTAAGAGCCTGCCTTAATTCGTTTTCTAACGATTTTTTATTTTTTAGATTAATTAGGAAACACCCTGTATATGAATATCACAGGCAACCAAATAAACTAGTAACCTCTAAAAATTATTTTTCCTACCACTAGCGACATACCGTGTACTAAATTATTTTATCAAAATTTCACCATATAAGTTTCCAGGCAATGACTTAACTTTTTGAATCTTGTCAAACTCTTGTCAAATTAAAGGTTATTATTTGTCAAGGACTATATACAGGGTGAGTCTTAAATAAGTGCAAATATTTCAGGGTTGGTATATCTCGATAAAAGAAACATATTTGCTCTTTACCATTTTTCAAATAAGTCCAAAATAACATAACAATAATAATGAGTTATTTAAGTATGAAAATTTAAAAAAAAAATATTTTGTTTGGAAAAATTTTGAGAGCCACCGGATTTTTTCTGTATTTGCATTCCTTTTAGTACCGTAACCATAGAGTAAAGCTGTAACTATGGTAATATCAGAGATTAAGAAATTATACCGTGGGAAAATTTGCGGCTTCTAAAAAGTTTTCGAAAAATTTACAGGGAAATTTAAAAGAAAATGCATGATTTTCAACATCTTTTTTTTGCGAAAAAAACCTCATAATATACCACCCCTGAAAATATTTGCACTTATTTAAGGCTCACCCTGTATATTCTAAAGGGCCGTGTATGCTTACGTCACGGAGTGACCTCCGCTCCACAGTGCGGCGGATAGTAATTCTAGCGGGACAAAACCTCAGGAGGATGTTGGGACTTGAAATCTAAGAACATAACAAAAATGGTCTAATATATCGGGTGCGTCTCAAAAGTGGCTCACCCCTCAATTTTTTTTATTTTTTTAGTTAAAAAACGAGATTTGGTATGCTGGTATATGATATAAATTAGGATTGATTGAGGTATTCAATATCATTCGGTCACTTCCGGTTTCACTGGAAATGACTACAACTTTTGATTTTTAAATAACACCCCCGGTATTTTTTTTTATTTTATTCGATAGAAAATGTCACTCTGAATAGAATGACATATCATATGTCAACTTTTGACATTTTCGCATATGGTTTATTTGAAATTATTATTATAACTTGCGGTTCGTAACGAAAATTTGACTTGAAAGACCAAGTGTGTGGATCAAATTATTCGTAAAAAAATGCTTTTTCGAAATATGCTAATGAGCCACCCTCGTTCCATTTGAAAAAAATTAAGATAGGATTAAAAATACGATTTGAGCATTTTCTAACTGGCCAGGACAAGACACTAAAAACATTAGACGATCAAATCTATTTTTCCAAGGCTCCTTCATGAAGAATTAGTGTTTTTAACATACACATGGCACTCTAGATTGAATTTTAAAAAACAATTGTTTATTAAGCGAGAATGTCAAAAGTTGACATATGATATATCATTCTATTCAGAATGTAATTTTCTATCGAATAAAGTAAAAAAATACCGAGGGTCCTCACTCGATGACGTAGAAAAACTGATAGTAGAGGAGGTATAGGGATCCTACCCTTATCTCTATAGTATCCTTGATTATTTCTGTCAAATTATGTCAAATAATCAGCGCTCTAGAAAATTACATATATTTTTTGCAATATTGATTTTGCATTTTGGTTACTGTTATTATGTATATTTTGTATTTTTAAAGGTAAGTGGAGGAAAAATGGGCGAGGGAAAAGTAAATGCAGACCCAGAAAGTTGTTTTAATCATCAATAAAATTTGTATCTCCTATTTGCCTCTCGTTTGCATCTCATATATAATACTAAAAACTGGAATAGCTGTAAAATAAACACATCACATGATAGAAAATTGTTAGAATTCCTGTACATCGATACTGTCTTCTTCAAAAGCAAAATATCTCCAATAAAAGTAAAGCTATCGATATGAACGAATCTCTTCACTTGGGGGGCCAATGTTTTCGTTGGCGTTGTTCAGAGGCCTAGCGAGGGCACTTGTATTGGGGGGTGCTGACTTGTTCAATTTCCTAACTCGGACATTACCTATGTATTATAATACCCTATGATCGAGAAAAAACGGCGTACAGTCGGCTGGGAAATGACGATCGATGACATCAACGATCTTCATTTCATAGCCATCGCTGACGCCGTTTTTTTTTCGATCATACGGTATATAGAATGTAATTTCATTATTTTATGTTGTAAATTTTAAACAATTGAAGTAATTTTATTATTAAAGATAAAAATGATCTACATTAAATACTTGAAACGTTAAAGCTTAGGGTTCATACAAAAGGTGTCGTGAAGGAGAGATATTTAAAGATAACTTTTTAACAATTTGATTTTTTTTGGCATCGCCAAATTTCCGGTTTGTAGAAGTTTTTAGAAGTGGCTTATAATTTCCGTACATGATAATAAAAATAGCAAATCTCCTTTATACTATACAGTATGACATCGGATTGCCTTTATAAGAGGAAAACTTTTTTATTATTGACATTTTGCGAAAAATGCGGTGTTCATAAAAAAATTGCTTGTTCTAAAATGGTTAATCCCATTTATACGATTCCAAATTTCCATATCGTTTTAGAGACAATTAAAAAATCATAAAAATATTGTTGAAATTTTGAAGTCCTAACTATGAGTCAATGAGTCCTAAAAATGAAAAGGCGTTTCTATGGTAATATAATTCCATTTTCATTATTTCATAGATTGCTATTGATATAATTTTAATTAATGTCATATTTTTTTGTGGCTCTTTTAAAGTGTTAAAGAAGCACAAAATTTATTTAGATCAATGCTACGGAAAGGGTGATAATCTCGGCGATAATACTTATCAGAAAATGTGACTGAAAATGATCTATCAAAGAATGAAATTGAAGTTATATTTTATATTGCCTTGTAATTTTTAGGACTTTGGAAAAATTAAAATATATCTTCATGTATTTTTTTAATGTCTCTAAAATGGTATGAAAATTTTGAAAAGTATAAACGGGATTAACCATTTTAGAACAAGCAACATTTTTTATGAAGAACGCATTTTTCTCAATATGTCAGTAATAAAAAAAGTTTTTCCTTTTGTAAAGAAGACTCCAGAGCCAGAAAGAAAGACTCTGTCGATCCTGAAGGTATCGAATCAATTTTTAGTCGCTATCTATGGTCGCTTTGCACTCTTTGCAGCTAAAACGAAAGTTATCTGTTGCATCAACGACTTTGATTTGGACAAATTTTCCATTGTGTATATTTTTTTTCGTGTGTAGCATATAATTGTTACGAAAGCGTAGAGCTTCCATCGCAACAATGAAATATAATTTTAGCAAAATTTACACTTTTTCTGTAAATTTACAGATTTTCTGTAAATTTACACTTTTTCTTTATGTGTTAAATTTACATTTTTTCTGTAAATTTACACATTTTCTGTAAATTTACAGATTTTCTGTAAATTTACACTTTTTCTGTAAATTTACACTTTTTCTGTAAATTGCATGCGAAATTTACTACCCAGCAGAATGACGTCTCGGCATCGACCTGCTCGTTACTCACAGTTACAAGTGAGCATTGTTCTCCGCTGATTAAGTTGCTATTGTGCCTAAGTAGTACAGATATTCATCAGAGATTATGGACGAATACATTAAAACCTACTTTCATATCGGATTAAGTCACAAAGAAATTTTGACATGTCTGCTAGAGGATCGTTATGCCCTAATTTTACATCATTTGCAGACGACAGTTTACGTCATCCCAGAGGTGGAGGCCATCAGATCCTCTTGCAAACAGTAATGCATCGGAAAGGGTGAAAATACTTTCCGGGTCGATTAAAAGCATATTAGAAAACATATTAAACAAAAAAATGCCATACTATTATATCACACACATTCGAAATTTAATACATAATCCCTAAAATAAGAGATCACCCGATTTTCTGTACTACGGGGGTTAGACCCAGGTTCGGTATAGACGATGAGGAATAATTCTTCAAGTATTTTTGAAGAGAGTGTGGTTTCAGAACAAAATATATATTTGAATATACTGGTATATCGCTTAATCTTTTCATATAGTCCGCATGTCTTCAATCCTTCAATTAATTGCCGCAGTGGTTCCCTAATTCTGTCTTTACTAGTAAAGACTTTTGTGAATAAACTGGCGTAGAACGGAATTCGATGGGAACTACTCGTAGAATAACGCACCACTGTTGCCACTAACGCATAACTTAACAGAAAAATTGTAAATTTACAGAAAATCTGTAAATTTACAGAAAAAGTATAAATTTTGCTAAAAATATTTTTCAATGTTGCGATGGCAGCTCTACGCTTTCGTAAATTGTTAAACTCTAACCCACACTTTAAATCCGCCGCTTTCTTTTGATTCATGATAAATGAATAAAATAAATTCTGGCAGAAAATATTATTTTATTTTAATTATTAGTGGTGCACAGCATTAAAATAAACGAAAACGATACGATAGATGGATGATGTTATGACACCACGCGCTTCGAATTTATGAACTTATTTAGGCACGAAATACAAATCTACAGAAGAAATGCCTTCTAATCATTTTTACTTAATACAACACCACAGTTTGATTATCTTTTTGCAGATACACACCACTGGTTTTCCTCCAAAAAAATGGTACCTATGCTGACTTTCATCACAAATTTTGGTGTCCCAGCTACAGATTACGTCTGCTGTTATTGTACTAAAAAATAACATTCTAAACGTTTTGCTGCCCTGAGATACTACAATGTTTCGACCACAATATCGTTATTAAATTTATGATCGTAAAATATCTCTTCAGTACAACATTTTCGTCTATGAAACCTATAATGTCTTCTATAAAATCTCACCAGTTTAGGTTTAAGGTTTATGTGGCTTTCAAGTTACAAAAGCCTCTTTGGGTGACAGACCTAGATAATCCATATAGTCAGTCTCATCAAAATATACAGGGTGTCAAAAAATAGTGTTATTTAAGTTGTTCTTCTTCGTGGAACATATACAGTATGTCCCCGGATTGTTTTTACAAGAGGAACAACTTTTTTATTATTGACATTTGACTAATCTAATGACTAATTTTTCTGTAATTCTGATTTTGAGATTTATCTAGCAACCTGTGAGGCCAAATGAAAACAAGTAAAGTGCAAGAGAAACCTATTGATTATGTACGAGGTTTCAATGATTTTCGAATGGACTATAGATGGATTTATCTTTATGTCAAGGTGCTGAAGTAAAGTAGCCCTCTAAGCAGACGAGACTTTATCGCCTACTATACGTGCTGCACGGCCGGAAATTGTACCAGGACGATATTTACGAGCACGCTTACGCTAAATGGCGGCATTGTCGGTTTTTACAACATTCGAACGTGACTTGGCAAAGTCGGGGTGGAGCAAATAGGTCACCGTTATAATGTCGATTGTCTACTTTGAGAGTTGCAGTCTTCGCTTCCGTTTGATGCAGTTTTATAAGGACAGCGTTGGCACGTTTCCATAAGAAAATATTTTCATGCGAAAAATGTCTAAACCTATAAACATTTTTTTTTAAATATGACCCTTGCGCATTTTAATATAGCAATCTAATAATTTTTCACTAATAAGCTATTAATTCAGTAATATGGCTCAAATTGCGACATATCAGACAAAATTCATAAAGTTTTCAAAATTGGTGGAAATAATCAAGACATCATATGTATTAATAAACTGAAAAGTTCCCACCCCTAAATAGTGTGCGTCATCCCCCAGGACATCGTTTCTACCCCCATTTTGAGTTTTTTTTAGATAATCTCGGGAACTGTGCAATTCTCGACAAAAATACCTATATAGAAAATTGTTCTTCATAAAATTCTCTATCAAAAAGATAATTACACTGTTTTTCTCAAGTTAATAATAAAGTGGCAAGTAGGGCGCAAATATAAGGGTTGGTTATGACTAGCACTATCTGCAGTTCAATCTAATTTTAAGTTTAATGTTTAACGCTAACAAAAAGCAGTAACCACTAAATTATACTTAGAATTTTAATATACGTTCTTCTCTCACACTCCTCTACCCCTATAAAAAGGGTGATTTGTACTTATTTCCACATCACCCTAGAGGTAAAGTATTTGATGCGTTTTTTTAAAGTGGTATCCCCTGTAGACCTAATCCACTAATTATCAAATGTTAAAGATGGGATGTTTAAAAGTGCGTAATGCAAATCGTGCACAGCCGGCGATATCTAGTTTGAGCAATACAATGAAAATTAATTGCAATGATGTTGAAGTTGACTCAAAATTACTATTTCAAAGAATTATTTGCACCCTTCATTCTAGCCTGGAGTTATAAAAGTGCTTTAGTTTCGAATTTGCTTCAGTATCTCTTTCTCTTTTCGATGCGAAAGCCTTAATGAAGGAAACTAATAAAGCAGCTTTATATCAGATTGTCAATAAAGTTCCAGAACGAGACATCGATTCTAGAATCTACAGGTTGCAACATATCAGATTTAACACCACATAAAAATTAACAATTTAAATAAAGTAATACTACCTTTCTTATATTTTCTATAACGTTACGCGCATTGTATTTTTTCATAGTCTTTTCATAGAACATATTTAATATTATTTACTATAACATACATAGCTTTACTCGACATATAACCACTATAATAATTTTATTATTAAAATTGTACAATACTATTTACCATCAGGATAAATCATGAATAAATATAGTCATTAGTTTTATACAACTATGTTTTCTTTCTCTGTACATGCCTGGCGCCCAATATCTGTATTTTTTTGTTTATTGTTATTGATTAGTTTTCTCTCTATTGAAATACCTTATCCACGACTGCTATCCGATGAAAAGATGCCGTTCGCAGTGGTAATGTTTTATAAAAAACGCTACAAGACAAAATAGCACAAATTGAGGAAGAAGTTTTCAAGCGACTAGCGAGCTCTGGTTTGAAACTTAGCTCCAGGAAATGTCATCTGTGTCAAGAAAAGGTACGCTATTTGGGCCATATAGTCTCCTCCCAGGGATTTGCTGTAGATCCACAGAAAACCGGTATTATCTGGGTCACTGATTTGGTGATTTGCAAGATCTTCTGGTTGCCAAGTATCATTAACCACAGGTGTTCTTAGGAGTTTCGCTTCTTTTTCTT